>NC_092817.1:140948298-140965798 GCF_023375885.2 Dermacentor andersoni | reverse complement strand
TTTATATGTTCAGCAGAAAGAAGGGGCATTTGCGTTTCAAATGCAGGAAAAACTTAATTTCCCCTAGCCCTTTTGGAAGCGAATATTATCGCAATCATCATTATCACAACCAATATTTAAGCGTATCGCATCACGGGTTTCGTTCACAGTTGAGAACAACGGTGTTCGGAATACCAACACTAAGGTGCGCAATCACTCTGTGATATTTTACGCGTAGTACGCAGGTTCACTATGGACTAGCTCTTATATTAAACTAAGTGCATGGAAATTAAATGCATGGGAAACGCCGAAATTTTCTACTTCGTCCATAGTTGTGCGCCTTGTTCTTAAACTTACAGCGTCTGAAGAAACGTTACTTTGTAAAGATATTTACAGAGGTATTTCAAATAAAGGTCCATTTTCTTCGCAACAAAACTTATGACAGACTGTTTTAACATTTCCAAAAAGCAAAGCGTGAAGTTTTGTCATCAGTGAACTGGAGTTAAGAACTGACATCGGCGTTATGCTGACAGCACCTATTAGCTGGCCTAAATGGGCCTTTTAGATCCATTGATGATTGCTCCAAAATAAACAGAATTTGTGCCAGATATAGTTTTTGTTGAACTCAAAGCAACAACTTCACATAAGGCCTGCAAATGGTATTGATTTAGTTTGTTCACGTGATAATATATTCATGTCCAGTTATCGCTTAGCTGAATGCTATTGCGATATTTTATGATATATACGATTAAGCCCTGCATCGTGACCCAACATCGCCGCACTGTAATGTGTCATAGGGAGCCTCTACTATTTTTGCGAATTCTACATTTGTAGTCATGTGCGTGGATAACTGCCCGGATATATTTGCCTGGAGTTAGAGAGGGCTATTGTCATAACGGAGGCTGCTTCTGGCCATAGACCAATTTTCTAATAGTTCTCTGCGAAAAAACTAAGGCAAGAACTACATTGGGAGGAAAAAAAACAAAGCTGGCCTGTGTTGTTTGGTTTTGAAGTTATTTGGAGTCTGTGCACAAAATGCAGTACACGCTTCACTACAAATAAACGCGATTCTCATGCAACCAACCTTTCTCTGGCAACGTGTGTTTGTGCAGCCAGAAGAATGTTTTGTTGCATGTGAGGCACAGATTTCATTCCTTCACAGGAGCACAATCCGAGTAAAGGAAGGCAAAGAAAATAAAGTAACTCTCATGGTAACATCGTCTTGCACACAACGCGCACATAGCATTCTTGGTTGTCAAAATAATAGGGGGCATCAACGTCGGAGCATCAGAGCATAAACATCAGATCATCAACGACGACTGCTGACGACACTCTTTCCATAAGAATACAGGCAACGCCGCTAATCTAGTTCTCTTTGGCATAATATGCATGACCGTTTCTTTGTTTGTTTTTGAGACACTCCAGGTAAGAAGTGCATAGTTCGTTCACTCTCAGCAATCTTGTTGCTTCCGCCAAGCTAGTGGAGTTGAAGTAAGAAAGAGGGAAGGGGAGCGGCGAAGGGAGTAGGGAATGGAACGGTACGCCGTCCACGCCGCCATTAGTAGAAGCGGCGTTGCGATCAGCACCACGGTCGCTTGGATCGTCGAGCTGCATCACAACTTCCAGAGCACGCGCCCTCGCGCGAGGGTTTCACCCGGCCGGCGTGCGGTGGCGCCACAGCGCCGGGTTCTTCACCGTCGGCAGCTTTGTCTCGGCCGTTGTCTTCTGACGGGGCCGCTGATGCTGGAGTCGTTTACACGCTGAGGGAGAGCTGAAGGCGACGGGAGAGAAAGCGATTGCGCATGCGCCTTACAACCTCTCCTGGCTCCTGGAAAGTGTCCGAAGGCTTTCGTCGGGCTGGGAGGGGAAAGGCGGGGAACGGCGGCGTGGACTCCCGTGTTCTTCCTTCGTCTCTCGCCTCCCGCTTGTCCTTTTTCTCCCGAGCGCGGCGTGTTCCTCATTCGCTGCCGAAGCCCCGCGAGGTTCGGTTGATCCCGTTTGTCGGAAGGCGCTGCGCTAGCCGTGCTCCTCGCACAGGCGGCGTGCCACGGGACACGCCGCTACCCTGTTGCCCACGAAGCGTGCTTGTCGGTAAGTGGACGTCTTTCTCCAGCGCTGAGCTGTCATGCGCGCACTTTATTCCGTGGATGCCATTGTCTTAATCGAGATGATGCGATGACAGATATCGGTGACAGATGGTTGTCTGGGTTCTAAATGCTGGTGCATACATGTAGACGACGCCGGCGAGTTCATCGGTATGCCTCGAATGATGTAACTGATTCAGACTTGGACATTTTTCATGAACTTCTACTCATGACAGTTTGTGCGTACTGCTAGCCAGTAGCTTCTTGATGCCGTCAACTTGTTAACGTATGTAGACGTCTGAAGTACTTTGCACCACAAGTGAAACCTAGAAGCACTTAAAGTTTTGTATCTGCTTTGATTGTGGCAGTTTGCGTTCTACGAAGGCGCTTTTCAATCCTCGCGGTCGCTTTGCAGGTCTCAAACTCTAAATAGGCGCCTCTCATTTAAGTTGGTTTTGTTTTACCCCTTGCATTGGGTAATAAGTGCTGCCTTTCTTCCTTATTACTGTTGGTGATGGCTAAATGAAGAGAACAATCTCAGTTCGGGAATGCCTTGTGCTTTTGTCTGACGTCCTCGACGGATTGAAATTGTGCCTGAAAAATTTCGGCAGATTTGTTCAAGTATCCTTGTGTAATCGAAGAATCTTAGACATGTCGTCGCTGCTTTAAAATAGATAGATGCCTCTGAAACTAATAGTCCCGCTGCAGCCATCTAAAAGAAAGCACAGTGTGAGAAAAATAAACGCATCCGGAGCGTATTTCTTACGTGACAATGAATCTTCGATATTCTCCATTGCCCGCTCATATCTTCTCATTTTTATTCCTGGTTGCATACCAGCAGCAATTTTCCGTTCTTTCTTAAGTATTCGCAATTTCGCGCTATTTCCCATAATTGAATTATTCCAATCGATAGGAATCGATATTGTTCCTTGGTGAAGTCGCTCTTGAAGACGGTGCTGATGATGTTGGCACGCGCCTCATTCTTGTGGTATTAAACCAGTTGTGAGAATAACACAATGTCAATAAACTCATGGAAAGGTATCTGGATTCCCTAGCAAAACAAGTACAGAAGAAGAAACTCAGACGAAGACAAGCGCTAACCATCAACAACGAAAATTTACTTCCGGGATTGGTCGTACTTATACACCAAGACATCCACGCGCACACCAATATCAATCACAATGATACACGTGCACGACGGCAGGAAAACAATCTAAAAGTAAGCTCACCCAGAGAGTATTTTTATTGGACAAATAATCTTTCACATTCCAAATTGTTTAAGAGGTTAGGAACAATTAGCATGGCAGTAAGGTCAAGTGAGAACTGTGTATGCGAGGTGAATAAAAGTCATCTCAGTTACAACGCAGCATATAATAATACGTATAGCTGCCGTTTGATAATGTAGGGACGCGCGCTAAAATACAACGAGCAAGAAACGCTAAAAAAAAAAAAAACTGAGTAACGAAAAACGAACTGGAACGAAGTGGGCGGAACGAAGCACTGTGTCATATCAGTTTTCTTTTAATATTTGTACAATGCGCGCATAATACATAATAATTATTTACATAATAATTATTTCAGTTGGGTAAAAATTTCATTGGTTCTTTGGTTAACTCACTCTAGAAGACGATGGTGTTGGCATAAGCGTTATTCTTATCCTATTACTCCACTTCTGAGATCTGTAAAGGAACAAGTGCATTAGCAGAACGACAGCTGGTGTTCTTCCCTTCTTCTTTGAATTTGCTGTGGCAACAGGCAGGAGCTTCCAAGTCTTCTTTACCAGGTCGGCCTCTATATGCTTTCTCTCACACCGTCATGCTACCCCCGCCGTCGTCATCGTGCCGTCGTCGTCGCTTTAGTTCCCGGCCTAACGCATGCCCGACCCGTCAGCTTCGACGGCTTTGACGAACAAATTTGGCCACCGCCGGCGCAGGCGCCTTCGTGGCAGCAGGCAAGTTGGCAGACGGACCTGGTAACCAATTCGCTATCGCCCAGTTTTCGATTACGGCAGTTATTCTGCGGGGTGTTGTGTACGGCCCAGGGACTCGGAGAATGCTGGTACTGTGCGGCGCTCTGTGCCCGTCGGCGGTATAGTCACGGTCTGTGTATCTCGAACGCTACAGCTGATATAATGTTGGCGGAAAAAAAACGGGCGTATTGCGGGGATCTTGGTCTCGAAACAATGGGCGTCTGCTTTGCGGGATAGCCTTTCGTTAAAGCCTCGTAGAGGCCTTGACACGACCCCGTTACGATACGCTCACGCAGCCGAGCTCATTTGCTATGCGACACTCGTTCGCAGCGCGCAGTTCAGATCGGCACTCACGCTGAGCGTTCTTTATGCAAAGACGTCTTTTGCCTTCCTGGCATGTCAGTCAAGCAAGTGTCGTCGTTGTGCCGCGGCCATCATTGTCGTTGTCATGGAGTCGTGACTGTCGCGCGCTTGCCCACAGTATAGGTTGACTTGCCGCAGTATAGGACTCTCGGCACAAAGACGGGGGCGTTGTTGGCATTCGAGGAGCATAGGTGTGGTCGTCGTAAGCGAGATCAGTGCCAGAGGAATCGCTGAAGTCTGCCGAGTTCTTTTTCTATCTCTCGTATTCTGTGCTTGATGACTTTTACTCACAACAGCTGGTTGATTTTGCTGACGTTTTTTTCATCGGCCGCTGACTGCTTGTGAGTGATTGAGAAATGGCATCGTGTAAGAGTACTAAGAGCTGTCGAATTTGTAGAAGGAGCCCACAGGTGCAGTACATGCAATAATTTTTTTGGTAATATTTGGCAGCGTAGGTGCGGAACTGCCGGTTGTAGACATTGAATATTGTTATAAAAGACGCGGAAAGCTGTACACGACAAGACAAGAAAGAGGTGCACAAACTAAACCAGAAAGATGAAGTCATACTTAATCACCATAGTTTTCACAGCGTAGTATGTTTCTGGCTACATCCTGGACAGAAAATATAAATTAATGTATTTTGCGGCCAGCGACAATGTAGATTTGCAGCGAATACATAAAATTGAAATGGTAGCGACAGTTGACCTTTGTGTCCGTTTAGAAAATGTGTCCATCACAGTACATTAAAGACCGTTTTTACTGGCATCCACCTCGATTGAATATTGATGGTGGTGGTGGTGGTGGCGTGTAGCAACAGGCGGGTTTAGTCTGGCGATCAAGGCCGGCAATTGCCCTGACCGAGGGTCTCTCGCAATATCACTGCGGTGTTTCACCACATGTCAATCAAACTACTCTCTATTAAAAGCGCGATAAGAAGAAGGGAATCTTTTTTTGTGGTCCATAACTGATCCTTCGGGAGACACAAGGTGTAGCAAGCATGCAAGCGGAAGGTCATTTTCTTGCAGATTGCCCAGAAGAGCGCTCCTTTCATCATGAAATTTCGGGCACGACCGAAGAAAGTTTTCAGTGTCTCCTGTTTCGTCGGGCGCCGTACAGTTCCGAGAGTTGAGACACCCTGTCTTAAATAACCAAGGTGGTCCACTAGCAGACCATGCTCTTATTCAATAGAGAAGTGAGGCTTCCCCTCGACGAAATATGTTGGTTACTCAAGGCATATGTGGTGGGAGCTAATGTGAGCCAAAGCGATTTCGAATGCCACATTTTAAATCTTGATTACTCTTTCTGGCCTTGAGTTTGAGAGGAGGATAGAGCAGTGCGTATGCAAGAGCATCAGCGTTTTTGTTGCCAGCAATGTCAATGTCGGAGAGAATCCGCTGAAACGTTTCCATGAAGCCTTTTTTGCAGAGTTCTTTTACGAGGAGTACGGATTAGGGTGGGTACTTGTTGGACAGTAGACCACCGTCGAATATTCAAAACAAGCTATGTTGTTTGCGGTTTGCACAATATGTGACCCAGCAAAGCTATTTTTCGATTACGGATGAATGAGGGCCTTAAAGTCTCGCAATTACATCGCACACCATACTCGGCGACGTCCTTGCAATTTCTCAAACCTCAGGAACCATGTCGAGTGGTGCCGTTTCATCAACTGAAACCTAGCTTTAGCATAGCTCGACACATCGTCGGCTAACTGCTTTTCATACCCCTACAAAACAACGTTTATAGACAAGCGTTATAATTATTTGTTGCCTTATTTGACACAATGCAATCTTTTATTTCCCCTAGACGCAGCTCCAGATTGGTGCGTTGCGTCATTCTACAGCCCTCAGTGGCTGCCTTGACAGTTATATTTTTTTCGCGCTACTTCCTCGAACGCAACGCCTCACTGATGGACTGCGGGCAGCAAAAGGCGACGCTACCTGATCAGCAAGCAGCGTGGACGCGTCATGAGTGATTCCGCTAGACTGCCGAGCGTAGAGCTGCGTGCGAGAAGGGCTTGCAATGTAAGATTAAAAAAAAAGAACGCTAGCTCTCTTTTATTCGCAATGAACATGAAAAAAACAAACACGGTAAGTGACATCAAAGACGCATGAAGGAGACTTGCTGCATTGGGAATGAGAGGAAGAATAAAGACGCAAACAACCGATCCGCCCAGTGCATAGAGATGAGAGGGCATTTGAGCCGACGGCGATGCGTAAAGCGGCCTTAAGAGTTCTGAAAGACTGGCCCAGAGCGAACCTGAAACGAAAAAGCGGGCTGTCGCATAAACAGTCCGTAATATTACCCAGCGCATTTTCTTTTTTGCCGGTTCTCGCGATGCAGTCCTGGGGCGATCGCATGAAGCGATCTATTTCATATTTTATTGTTTTCGTCCTTCCTCATTGGCTCGCACGATGCCGCGCCGTCGTTATCGCTAGGAGTGGTTACTCGGTGTGGCGGATTAATAAGAAGAATGGATAGGGGTATGGATCGATCGTTACCCAATACGCACTTTCCTGCGTTTACATGACAGAGCTCTAGTCATCATTCTGTAAAAAGCCATTCGTGAGACAAAACTAGTTTTAGATATACGAAAACGGTACCTGGAGCGTGGGGACGTTTAAGTGCTAATGAGCACATATGAACACAGTTTAAATCTGTGTACGAAGACGAAGTTCACCTTTTATGATGATCATCGAGACCCTACATTTGTAGAATGGAGCACCCAACCATAAAGCACATGCCAAGGTCAAATCAACGCAGCACGGTCGCTGAAAACAATGCGGTGATAATCAATCAGATCGTTATTGTTCTAAATTTATTGATGTACGGTCTATTGAGTTTGACAATCGCACAGGAAACTTTACCATGGACCTCACTGCAGGAGGACACAACAAACGAGGAGCTAATGCGTGTTTTCCTGAAAGAAAATTTTGTAGTTGCTAGAAAATATTGTCGTAGGGTGGCAAATGAATCCAAGTACACCACAAAACGGTCGATCAATCAAGCAATCTCATTACAGGGGTTCCAGCTGTCACCAAGGGAACTAAATAACTGTCGCCTGAAAAGTTTCACACTAATATGTCAATGGTGACCTTTGGTGCTCCATGGCAATTATGATAGATATAAACGAAGACGGGCATTCCCAAAATGTTCTTACGCTCAAAGTAGTAATACGAGCTGGGATCAGCCATTCATGATGTAAGACACATTATGAGCGAAAACGGCTAGGCAATGGCAAACGGTACTTTCGAATGAAAATCCTTCTGAATGGGAATTTTGCTCTTATGGCAATTAGAGGTTGTGTCAAATTATTATTTGCTTCTTACACTGGTAAATCTCTGCTTACGCTTCGATACTGACCAGGTGGTTTCGTATTTTCATACTTGGGTACACGAGTGACCTTTCGTGCATTGACTTCACCCGAGTTTGCTTTCCCCTTTGTGGATTTTTGCCCAGCTCATTAGATTAAGGTTGCGCGCTTCCCGGTACGTCGTATAGAGAATTTTTGTGTTATCGCTGCCACCTGCAAGCGTCGCGATCAGCTTAGCAGTTGGACGCACAGGGAATTCACCGTAATTGGAATGTTCACTCGAGTGCAAGTTTCTCTTAAACGTGCCGTGGAATCCGCGTGGGTTTCTCCTTTGTAGGTGAGTTATTACTTTTCACGCCATTTAGCGGCAGAGATTAGCCGACCAGCCCAAATGAAAAGGTTGGTGCTTTTCTTTTCAAGCCAGGTAAGGCTAACTTAAAAGCAAAATTTAACACGTTACATAAGTTTAAGCTCCCTTCAAAGACGAATACCGCAGACGAACAGGAACAAGATAGAAAACACGAACTGCGCACGGCCGTGTTTTCCATCTTGTCCCTTTTCGCTCGCTCCATTCTTCTTTGAGGATGTATTACCAACACGCCCAACACTTAGTGCTTTTCAGCTCCCTCATTCTATTTCCCTCCTGTACAACACCATCGCACACAGAAAATGCAAAGAAGAAAAATGAAAATAAAATTAAAGAAGAAGCATATGAAGTTACGAAGTATAAAAAAATCTCGGAGATATATACTTTACACAACAACTAGATCGGGGGCCGAATCGACAAAGCTTTTCGCTCGCAAGTGTTCTTCGCGATTTGCCAGCCTCGCTGGCTATCAACGCTTCCAGCGTCAGGAGTGGCTGGAATTTCCTTTTATGAACAACTCTATAGCGACAGCTTTTTTTTTTTTACACGGGGCCAGTTTTACTAATGAACAAAAAAGTAAATCTTTGCGACCACGAATAACGTGGCCAGTGAAATTTTCGGGAAAGTATAAGGTATTTTTCTTTGACCTAGCTGTACCTAAATAACGTCGTACTTGCTTTTGACGACTCCTAATCGCTTCTCTGTACGGTTGTGCACTTTCATCCAAAGATGTTGTGATCAACCTTGTCCTGAGTATTGTTTTCTTTCTCTTTAATTTAAGTGAAAATGAAAGAAAAACATGTGGTCACGCTACAATAGCGACGGCTACTCCTTTTCACATAATACTAACAATAATTAAAATATTTTAGGCTAAGAATAAACAACAGTATAGGGTAGAAAATACATAGAACGTACATTCGCTCGTACACAAGATCACATGTATGTATGTATGTATGTATGTATGTATGTATGTATGTATGTATGTATGTATGTATGTATGTATGTATGTATGTATGTATGTATGTATGTATGTATGTATGTATGTAGGTATGCAGGGTGTTCGAAATCAAGCTTTATGGTTTTCTTAAAATTAGGCACTGGGAGGCACGCGAAGACAACCGGTGCAAATAAGTTATGTGGCCAGGGGGACACAAAGTAACATGATAATTATCGATGTCAGCAGCCCAATTACATAAATTGAATAATTAACTTTTTGTTGAGTACAGTAAGTGGGTATGTTTGTATTGTTAAGATGCGTTATAGTTCGGTTGATTAGACGCTCAGATAGCAGAGCACGTAGCGAGAGGACACAGAGCTTCGGCAACACAGACACAAGGCTTTCAACCAAAACGTTGTCGTCGTCTTTCTCGAAGCAGTGCCTGCCGCGCGTTCTTCTCCAGTACAATTGCCTCCCCGGAGAAGAGGAGCCGTCTCGGCGACCTACGGGCAAGATAGCACAGGTGGGTCAAAGTACGGCTTGAGCCGCTGAACGTGCACGATTTCGCGCCCTCGGCGGCGCTTATCGGAAGGCGGCTCAAGGGGTTCTACCAAGTAGTTCACAGGAGACGTTTGACTGACGACACGGTAGGGACCTTGGTACTTAGAAACAAGCTTTGGTGAAAGTCCAGGGCTGGTAGCGGGAACCCAAAGCCAGACTAGTGAGTCAGGGGCATAGGGTGCCAGAGAGGAGGGAATATCCCGAAGGTGCTTCTGTCGCTGCTGATCAGCCGAAGTAAATGTGCGGGCGAGCTTTCGGCACTCTTCCGCGTGTGCAGCAGCTTCGGACAGGGTAGTAGCCTCCGTTGGGTCAGGGCGATACGGAAGGATGGTGTCCATTGTGCAGGAAGGCTCACGTCCGTAAAGAAGAAAGAACGGGGAAAATCCTGTAGTGGTCTGTGTGGCGGTATTATAAGCGTACGTCACGAAGGGGAGAATTCGGTCCCAATTGGTTTGGTCAGATGCGACGTACATGGCTAACATATCGCCAAGAGTGCGGTTAAAGCGCTCAGTCATGCCATTAGTTTGCGGGTGGTATGCAGTAGTAGTACGGTGAATTACGTTGCATTCCTTGAGCAGGGCTTCTATAACATCAGACAGAAAGACGCGGCCTCTGTCGCTCAGCAACTCTCTGGGGGCTCCATGGCGAAGTATGACGTTACGCAGAAGGAACCCGGCAACATCCCGCGCAGATGCGTTGGGCAGAGGCGAAGTTTCCGCGTAACGCGTGAGATGGTCTATCGCCACTATCACCCAGCGGTTGCCATCTGAAGTACCCGGAAGGGGTCCATAAAGATCAACTCCGACCCTGTCAAAGGCCCGTCCTGGGCAAGGCAAGGGTTGCAGTGGAGCAGCTAAGGCATGAGGGGTATTCTTGCGGTTGGCATGCGAGGCAGGAGCGGACATATTGGCGGACGAATCGGTACATCCCGCGCCAGTAATAACGAATTCGCAGGCGCGCGTATGTTTTGAGTACTCCTGCATGTGCGCATTGCGGGTCATCGTGAAACGCCGCACATATGTCCGAACGTAGATGCCGAGGAACCACGAGTAACCATTTGCGCCCGTCCGAGAGGTAGTTACGGCGGTACAGGAGCCCGTCACGAACAGCGAAGTGGTGTGCTTGGCGACGCAACGCACGTCCAGTAGAAGGCGCTGATGGGTCTGACAGAAAAGCCAGCATAGCAACAATCCATGGATCCTTGTGCTGCTCCGAAAGCATATCCGTGGCGGTGAGGGAGGACTCGCATATTCGTACTTTCTGATAATTGGGCTGGCCTGACACAGGGGAGCGAGACAAGGCATCCGCGTCCGAATGTTTACGGCCTGAGCGGTACAGCACTCGAATATCATACTCTTGGAGGCGAAGCGCCCATCGAGCGAGGCGACCTGAAGGATCTTTCAAGGACGACAGCCAGCAGAGTGCATGATGGTCCGTGATGACGTCGAACGGGCGACCGTAGAGGTAAGGACGGAACTTATTTATGGCCCAAACGATAGCCAGGCATTCTTTTTCGGTAACGGAATAGTTTGCTTCCGCTTTCGTGAGTGCGCGGCTAGCGAAGGCAACAACGTATTCATCGAAGCCAGTCTTTCGTTGTGCAAGAACAGCGCCAATGCCGACGCCACTGGCATCCGTGTGTATTTCTGTCGGTGCGCTTGGGTCAAAATGTCGAAGTAGGGGGGGTGAGGTTAGAAGACGTCGCAGCGTCGTGAATGCGGCATCGCAAGCTGGCGGCCAAGCCACGAGGTCGTGGTTACCCGCGAGAAGCTGCGTCAAAGGCGCTATTATGGTGGCGAAGTTGCGGATGAAACGACGAAAATAGGAGCATAATCCGATGAAGCTGCGGAGTTCTTTTGTGGTCTTTGGTCTTGGAAATTCGGCAACGGCTTGGAGTTTGGTTGGATCTGGGAGCACACCATCTTTCGAAACAACGTGGCCAAGGATGACTAGCTGCCGGGCGGCGAAGCGACACTTCTTCAAGTTGAGCTGGAGTCCAGCATCGGCAAGGCAAGTGAGCACGCGTTTGAGTCGGAACAGGTGAGAAGAAAAGTCCGGGGAAAAGATGACAATGTCATCGAGATAACAAAGGCATGTCTGCCATTTGAGGCCCCGGAGTATGTTATCCATCATTCTTTCAAAAGTTGCAGGCGCATTACAGAGGCCAAAGGGCATCACGGTAAATTCATATAAGCCATCAGGCGTAACAAATGCCGTTTTCGGACGGTCTGCATCAGCCACCGGGACCTGCCAATAACCAGATCGTAAGTCTAAGGACGAAAAGAATTCAGCGCCTTGGAGGCAGTCCAGTGCGTCGTCGATACGGGGAAGAGGATATACATCTTTCCGGGTTATCTTGTTGAGTCGTCGATAGTCCACACAAAAACGAATTGTCCCATCTTTCTTTTTGACCAGCACTACCGGAGAAGCCCAAGGACTGTGTGATGGCTGTATCACGCCGCGTCGGAGCATGTCTCCTACGTGCTCATCGATGACACGACGCTCCGTCGCGGACACACGGTATGGACGTTGGCGTAGCGGCGCGTGGCTGCCGGTGTCGATGCGATGAACGACTGTGGAGGTACGGCCTAAACATTGTTTCTGTAGGTCGAAAGAAGCTCGAAATCGGTTAAGAAGGTCGACGATCTGCGTGCGCTGACTCGGAGTGAGGTTGGGGTCAATAGACGGAGCAAATTCTCGCTCACATGCAGGCGGAGGCGCAGAAACAGGGAGAGTCATGGCGTCAACGTGAAGAGGAGTCGAGTCATCAGGTACATCGTAGACAGAGCTCGTGTCGAATTCATCAGCAAAACCAAGGCACTCGCCATGATGTAAGCTTGATGGACACGAAAACGGATTCGAAACGTAAAGTGCACTGGAGCCCTGGCGAAAGGGAAGGAGGGCAAAGGGAAGCAAGAAGGGATGACGGCGTACAGCAAGTTGAGATGGCGTGAAAAGAACTGTGGAATCGTAGAAAGCAGCACAGGAAACGGGTACAAGGGCGGAAGAGAAAGGAGGAATATCAGTGGCGGTGGCAACGAACACTCGAGCAGAAGGTGGAGGCAAATCTTCAGAAAGACTGCCGCAGAATGGAGTCAGCGCAAGTTCTGCACGGGCACAATCAATAATAGCGTGATGAGATGAGAGGAAGTCCCATCCTAAGATGATGTCGTGAGAGCAGCGGGGAAGAACAACAAATTCAATGTGGTATAAAGTGTCTTGTATGGCGACACGAACGGTACATGTTCCTAAGGGCTCAATAGGATCAGCGCTTGCTGTGCGTAGCGAAATGGCAGAAAACGGCATGGCGACTTTTCGGAGCGTACGGCGAAGCTGGTCGGCAATGACGGATACAGCGGCACCCGTGTCGACAAGCGCGTGAACGGCGATACCTTCGGCTAAAACTTCAATGACGTTCGTTGGGAATAAACGAGGGCTTGAGCAGTTCGAAGAGATCGCAGTTCTTGCCTCCGGAACTGCGCCATTTAGTTTTCCTCCGCAGCCGGAGGGCGGCGGACGATGGGGGACAGGGAACGTCGACGGGGAGATGGAGACCGACGAGTGTTGAAGCTTTGGGGAACATGAGAGGAAGGAGTGAAGTGCGGAACTGGTGGTGAATAGCGGGACTGAGAGTCAGGAGCATTCCCTTGAAGTCTCGCAGTATCGGGAGGATAGCAACCTCGCCGGCGGCAGAACCGTGCCACGTGTCCAGCAAAGCCACACGCGAAGCAGATCGGCCGATTGTCTTGGGTACGCCAGGGATTATCAACAGGGGGTCTAGGTAGCGGAGCACAGTCTGGAGCTGGGCGTAGGGGCTGCGGAGGCGCGCAGAAGCCGCTTCTGGGCACGTAGTTCGCAGCTGCAGAAGGCGAGGCGTAGAAGCCGCTTGTGGGCGTGTAATGCGCAACTTCAGGCGGAGGTCTTGGCCTGGCAACGACGGCAGCGTAAGTGAGCGGGACTGTCGCTGAAGGTGGCTGATTAGCAAGAGGTAGTGCGTCGCTGACTTGTTCATGGATGACGCGTCGCAGTTCCGGGGACAAAGAGGACTCAGACGACTGGGTAGCAGGCAGCAGTGATAGTTGGCGCGCGACTTCTTCGCGAACAAATTGCTTGATTTGGTCGAGGAACGAAGAGTGGGCGGAAGCAGCACTAGAACTGTCAGTTAAAGCCGAAACCATGTCGTCCGGCGCGACAGCGCGGCGCGTGGTAAGGCGTTGTTTGCGGAGCTCATCGTAGCTCTGGCACAGTGTAATGACCTCGTCGATCGTTTGAGGATTTTTCGCCAAGAGCATTTGAAAGGCGTCATCTTCTATGCCCTTCATTACATTCTTGATCTTTTCAGAGTCGGGCATGGTGGGATTAATGCGCCGGCAAAGGTCAACTACGTCTTCAATGTAGCTGGTGAAGTTTTCACCCTTTTGCTGAGCGCGACCACGCAAACGTTGTTCTGCGCGGAGCTTGCGCACAGCAGGGCGACCGAAGACTTCTTTGAAACAATGGGTAAATGCTGTCCAGGTGGAAAGGTTGGATTCATGATTCCGGAACCAGAGATTCGCGACTCCAGAAAGATAGAAGATGACGTTAGTCAATTAAGCTTTGTCATCCCACTTGTTGTGAGCACTCACGCGATCGTATGACGAGAGCCAATCCTCCACGTCATGGTCGTCGTCGCCGCTGAAGACCGGAGGATCGCGTTGGCGGAGAGCACCGGAGCAGACGACAGGCGATGCCATGGGAGGATCGGGCTGCGCAGCGTCCTGGGGCATAGCAGAAACGGTAGGGAGCGTCCGGCTGCGGAGTTCCAGGTTTGAGAAGGGCCCAGCACGTCCACCAAATGTTAAGATGCGTTATAGTTCGGTTGATTAGACGCTCAGATAGCAGAGCACGTAGCGAGAGGACACAGAGCTTCGGCAACACAGACACAAGGCTTTCAACCAAAACGTTGTCGTCGTCTTTCTCGAAGCAGTGCCTGCCGCGCGTTCTTCTCCAGTACAGTATTGAAAATTTAGAGGCAGTCGTGTTTCTACACAGTATCAGATGAAAGAATTCTTCTAGCGTATCTGTGCTCCGAGATATCCGACTCCAATTTTTAATTGCCGTTCGCATGATTACGCATGCAAGAGAGTCAGAATCGGCGCAAAGTACCTCCCTGGTGTGACGCGGCTGTTGCGTGCGGCATTTAGTCTGAGGACGGGGCGGAGGCATTGGCAAAGATGATAAATGTCCCCGCATATATGTAAAGAATGCGACATAAATGTTATGAAGATTAGGTATTGAAAAGTTGCTGATCCTCTTGGCAAGCAATCTCCTGAAACAAAGTAGAGTTGTCTGCGAACAAACGTATTTGTACTGGTTCAGTAGTAGCACTAACAATATCAATAATAAGAATAAAAAATAAGAGTGGTCCCAGTACTTTACCTTGTGGTGCCCCGGAAGTAACTGGCAAACGACACGAGGGGTGACCATTAACATAAACCCACTGTGTGTGGTTTGCTAAGTAGGCGGAAATCTGGTTGATTATGAAAGATGGGAAGCCGATGTATTTTAGATTGAAGATTAACTTTTGACGTGCAACAAGGTCGAAAGCTCTTCTAAAGCCCCAAAAAAAGGACGTCAGTTTGACCAGACTTGTCGATAACGCTTGCGAAATTGGGAATTATAGCGGTTAGTTGTGTGACCGTAGAAGAGCCCCTCCTAAAACCGTGTTTAATAGAGGAGAGAATGTTGCTGTCTCTTAAAAACTTGATTATGTAATTAGCGACAATATGTTCAAGCATCTTACAGCTCGAAGAAGTCAGAGATATAGGGCGATAATTTCAAATCGGTGATGTGTTACCTTTCTTGTGTATGGGCACCACACGTGCCGTTAGCAAGTCAGCCGGTAGATTCGCAGATGATATGGATGCGCGAAAAATGCATGCAAGGAATGGGGCGAGCATTTCCGCGTAGCGACCAAGGAACGCACTTGGAAGACCATCAGGGCCAGGTAATGCTTTAGTCTTCACGTTAAGAAGCATAGCCACAACACGCTGTACAGTGATACAATACCTTCAAGATCAGAGCACGATACAGGGGTGTGACTGACTGTTTCAGAAGGAACGGAACACACGCTGGGAAAATATCAGTTAAAATGTTCCGCAATGGTCCCCTTGTCAACAATTCGAACACCATCGAGCTGTATCTAGTTAACAGGCCTTTTCTCCTGATCTAAGAAGTCCCAGACTTTCTCAGGTGAGTCTTTTAAAAAATTTGGTAGAGTACATTGAAAATACCTAAATAAAAAAAATGTCTCTCAGTTTGTGTGCTAAGAGGCGCTGCTGATAAAGCTTTAGAAGTGATCTCCATAAATTGAATAGAAGTAATCAGCAACGCCATCTACGGAAGTCAAGAAATGAATACAAAAGGGGATTCCGGCTTGTTTTTCGTGATTACAGTAGTACAAGGGTTTTATATTAAATTGTTTGCAACAAATCTAGAAGTAGAACTTTCATTCCGTTATAACTGGGTCAGTAGGTACTGGAAAAAGGAAAACTTACATTTTTTTTTCGTTGCACCTTTCAAAAACACTGGGAGTTGTGATTTGGCAGGACGAGCTTGCTCGTTTTCTGTACTTTTTGGAAGGTTTGTGTGCTAATGTAGAAAATACACAGGTGTGTCATAAGGAGGAAAACAAGTGCACCCGACAATAATAAAAGGCATCTTAACTGGCACCCTTGCGGTATCTGTTTGTAATGAAATGCAAAACAAAGTTCCATTTTAGGCAATTGCACAACCGTTTCTTATGCTGCGCATTCAATTTTAATGAAGCGAAAATGTGAAATTGCACTTACCTTTAAGAACAGAATTTCAACTCAGTCCCCTACAAGCTTTTACAACCAATGAAAATATTATGAAACTTCAAGAGGATTTGAACGACAAACATTTACCTCTGTCAGTTTGCAAATAAATAAAGAAGAACACGGGGAAAAATGTTGTTTTTTAGAATAGTTTATAGTGGGGGCAAAAACTTCATTGAACAACATATGATAAAGTTACCTTGATAACGCGATCATCCTAAAGTACTGTACGAAAATGAGAACTACGCTATTACAAATATAAATTCAGTTTGTTTTTTTGCTCTTAAGAGGCTCGTACACGTGCATATGCACATTTTGCGATCCTTTCTTTCTCAAACATAATTGTATTCGCTTCTAATCGTCTCTTCTTTTTTAGGCCAGAGAACAACAACATAAAAGCTACAGCCCAATGCGAAATTCAGCTCTTATAGGTACGCAATAGGATTATTTCTGCGTACTGCGAGCTTTTCACGAGCAGTTACACGTCGGTCCCTAGTTGAAGCTCGATATTGTTTAGCTCAGGTGTACAACGAGGACCATGGAAAAACCAAAAGTGTGGTGAAGACGAGTACGAATGATAGCAGCACAAGACAAACGCTAAATACTAACGAGAAATATATTCTGGAGGACTGTGTACTATTTGCCTCTTACGGCACATGTGCCTCAAAGGCAATGAAAGAAATATACGAGTAACAACCGAACGCAGTTAGATAAGTAACCGCACAAAAAATGGAAGGACAGATCTTACAGAATAAACGAAACCAATGTAGAACGCAACAACTACCTAACTGTACAACCTCAAAATGATAGTAACTTTCTCTCGGAGAGCTATCGAGGAGTGACCTTTGTACAGGATGTGTATCACTGAATGAAGAATATAGGACTCTGCCATCTTTGGGCATCTCCACGGTCACCCTAAGCAGGAGCGTTGCCTGATGGTTAGCTTCTTCTCACGTGCCCGATAACACTGCACTTTCTATAGCGGGATGGTCATTAGCATGCTCATCACACGTGCAGCAAAGTGAAAACACAGCGTGGTCTCTCACGGGACATCACATGCTACTGCATACTTCCAGGAACCGTTGGCAGGACAC